>NC_069504.1:916920077-916932577 GCF_027579735.1 Bombina bombina
ACATAGGGTTAAATTACAAGTTGAGTGCTATCGGTGGCAAGCACTACAGCCTTTCTAGAAAACTTAAGAAACAATTTCCAGATATGAATTGCAGGGAAAGTGTGCAAAGTAAATAATGAATGTACACAGTATTGTGGTTTATTGTGACTAATTGAAAAGTGAGAGAGGGTTCACAATTTTGACAATTAGACTGCCTATCTGCAGTTCTGATTGGTAAGGGGTTCATTCTGGTGGAGTGAATGAGAAAAGCAATTAACCTGGTCAGAGGTAGCACTGTGATCTGCAGCACAAAATAGCTACTGCCATAGGTCACTCTCACTACTATTCTTATAGCTGTCACAAGTGCCACAGTGCTTGATCTGCTAAGCATTTGAGTGCAGAATTTGGTTTCAAGTAGTTTTGCAGATATGCAGCAGCACTATTACTGTCAATAAAGTGTTGCATAAAATCTAGACCTAAGTCTGCAAACATTCAGATGCATAGGAAGCATATATGACCATGTAAAATGCTATTAAAGTCATAGGGCTCCATGTACTATGCAGCGTAAGCTGCTCCAGAGCCCTTTCAGGGCAGGTTCCCACATGCAAGCCTGATTCCCACAATGTAAGCAAAGTGGCAGAGAGAAATCACCCCAAACTTACTCACTCACTCAGAGTGATTGACAGGCCTTTCTTACATGCTCACTTGAGTGTGTAATGATATATACAATCAGTGGTAGATTCTACTAGGGGTCGAGAAATCTGTTTAAAATCTTAGAGCCAATAAGAATATTTAGAACCAGACAGTGGTATTTGTATATAGATATATGGAAAATACCCCAAAAACTTCGGAGATAGGGCTCCCTGGTGCCTGGGTTTGTTGAGCCCTTATATAGATCAGTGACAGGTAATGTATTCTGATTCTGAGGTACTTTTATGGATTACAGTACACAACACATTATTAACATATAATAAAGTAGCACTGTAATGTAATTTAAAAAAAAAAAAAGGATAAAAAAAATTCCCATTTTACTTTCATTATCAAAATGTGTGCAATATTTATTTATATGCATGCATGCTTTCATACATTCAAGGCAAAAACCTTTGTAAATGTCAGCCAAAATACCTCATAATAATCTAAGATGTTACATAAATAAAACATATTATCCTACTCATAAATTAAATAGTATTAACTACATAGTATAACAATATTATAACTATCCAAACAAAAAACATTTTTTTCAAATTTAAAATAGTAAATGCATTAATCCCCATCCATTAAATAAAAGTAACTTAACCAGTATAATTTTTTGTAAAATTTACAATTGCCATTATTAGAATAAACACACATGCATACATTGTATGCATTTTATATATTTGTCCATTTTTTTCATTTCCTTCTTTTAAAAGACTTACCATACTAAAGCTATCCCTTTTATTTATATCACTTGAACCATAATATTAATATAATTCTGCTGTGACTTTACTTTTATGTTTAAATTAATTATAATAACTATAATTATATTAGTTCTGCTTTTACTTTCCTTCAAATTAAATTATTTCAGCCCCTTTTAACCCTAAGCTCTTTACTGGCATATTGAAAGTCCTATAGACCACAGAATGTCTACCGGATAGTAATGCTAATGTCATTAAGAAACTCTGATTATAGTAGGCAAACAAATTATTTTAGCTTAATTTGTTAAGTTTCAATTACAGGAAAGTTTTGGAAAGGTTACAGTTTGTTTTATCCATCTCAATGGTAACCAAATATAATACAAAAGCTTAGCTTACACACTCAAACTGGTCAAAATCAACTTCAGTTTTCAATACGTAAAATGACTTGATGCCGAAAGAATGAAACATATTTATTGCAGTGCTATTTTATATACTCTTCCAGTGTTAAATGGCACAACTGAGAATTTGTGGCCCTCTTGGATACAGTGGTCATTAAGAAACGCTTTACCACATTCGAGCATTTAATAACTATCCTGCAAACAAGCTAATGATCCCAGAGGCTAAGCTGTTTAACTTGGCTGGACCAACTGTTGATCGTACTCAGTATGGGGACCAAAAAGAGGCCAAGAATTTGAAATAAAAAGAAGTCTGCTAACTTAAAAATTCACCAAAGAGGTCAAATAGTAACAAAAGGTCATTTCACCTGATACTATCCAGGGTTTGAGAAGATACAGAAGAGAACAATTGAAAGGAAGTTGACCGTGTAATTCCCCAGCTCCTCACCATTCCACATGTAATCTTAAATCAGATAAACAGCCTTAGACGCAATGCCAAACTCTTAACACAATCCAAGCTTAAATGTACTTGTTTTATCTCAATTATATAAAAAATATCCTTAGACTCAACATGTCTGTATCAACCATTTCACTTCATGCTAAATATATTTATATCTCAAGAGTTATAGGATTATTATAAAAATAAACCATATACTAAAAATAATGAGTATATGCTTAAAACTGTTTAGTATTTTAAAAGGGTTAATTTTTATGTTGCTGTTATTTTCTAAGCATCACTGTGTGTGCATTAATTATCTATAAGGTATAAATTTAAAACATCAGCTATTCATCTCTCAGAAGACATGTTACTTTACCTTGCAGTTGATAGAAGTGAGAATGTATTTTATGCCTTTAAAATACCATCCTTAAAGGGACATTGTACACATGTTTTTGGGGGAGTGGGCTATCTGTTTTATTGTGAAATATTATGTATGCCTTAAAATATTTCCCAATTGTACATTCGTCTACATAGCAGGCTTGTTCCCTTCTCATAGTTGCTTACAACCTGTGTTGCTCTCTGTGTCTCCAAATGCTCTGCGCATGTCAGGAATCCCCGGATGATGTGATCGCTAGTGAAGAGCTGAATAAAAGCTCAATCACAGCCTTGGGAGATTGAAGGGCAAGATTAATCAATTCCTTTCCCTTGTCTCTACCCTTAGGCCTCTAGTTATCAAGCTCCGTAAGGAGCTTGATGGCCCCTGTTTCTGGCGAGTCTTCAGACTCGCCAGAAACAGCAGTTATGAAGCAGCGGTCACAAAGACCGCTGCTCCATAACCTGTCCGTCTGCTCTGAGCAGGCGGACAGACATCGCTGGAAATCAACCCGATCGAGTACGATCGGGTTGATTGACACCCCCTGCTGGCGGCCTATCTTGTGAGCTGCTGGTGCAATGATGAATACGGCGAGCGTATTGCTCGCCGTATTCAGCGAGGTCTGTCGGACCTGATCCGCACTGTCGGATCAGGTCCGACAGACCTTGATAACTAGAGGCCTAAGCCTTTCAACAATATTTAAAGAAAAAAATGAATTCTTGAAAAGAGAAGACCAAATTATGGGGGGATAGTAAAACTCAAAATTATTTGATGTAAATTCTTGAAAGGAAATTTAAAAAAAAAAAACAGACTATGGGTTAGATTGTAAATGGAGCGCAAAATATTGTTTCTGAAAAAGCGATATTTGTGCTCCACTTAGGCATACCAGCGCACACAAATGTGTGCTGGTATTACAAGTTAGGTGCAATGCGAACGTGAGGTCACAATTGCATCGCACGGAAGCTTTGCGCTCACGAGAGTGTGCTTCCTTAGGCTCCAATGGGATGGCATGAGAACTAGCGCAGCGAAAGGGGGTAAGTCGGGCAGCAGATTGTAAATATATATGTATATGAGTATACATATATATTTATGTGTTAATATGTGTATATACACATATTAACACACATATACATATATATATATATATATATACAGTATATATTATATATATATAAATATATATATTATATATATATTATATATATATAAGCATATACATATATATTTAAAGCGAACCCACAGTCCCCATAGACCGTAATGTAAAGGCACTTTTCAGTGTCGTTTCTTTTGTAACACCCCACACCCACCACTTTTAGCCCCTAAAAAAAGCTAATTTGTTTTATTTGCCAAAAGGCACTACACAATTTTTTTTTTTTTTTTGGTGGGGGAGGCAATTGGGACACATTTTAAAAATTAACCAGAGGTCTGAACCCTGTTTAATGTTTTGAGCGTTAATTGCTATTGTGAGCTTGCGGTAGCAATAACCAGCCACTTGTAATGGCTGGTTAATTATCGTGCAACCGTAAAATGGCGATAAATTAGCACTCAACATGTAATCTAACCCTATGTAAATGATAACTTCTTTTTTTTTGTCTTTGCAACATAGTGCGATATAAGGCAGATGCAGTGATGGGGATATTTAAAAAAAAAAAACATTTTAATACTTAAAAAAAATTATATATGGTTTTATAACAATGTATCAAGTCTTAACTAGTGTCTTATAAAAGTGCTTGACGAATATGTTAAAAAATGAAGAGCCAGTAAGAATATTTAGGAGCCAGGCATTTTTTTAGAAGCCAGACAGTTGGATTTGTATATAGATATATGGAGAATAACCCAAAAAGTTTGGAGCCAGGGGTAAAATTCTAGGAGCCAGTGGCTCCCAGGCTCCTGGGTTTGTCGAGCCCTGTCTTATGATATAAAGCAAAACTCATCAAATGGAAACTAAATTATGTTTTTTAGTTACTCATTTATAAAGCAACTCTTCCACTTTGTCTTTTTTGACTCGCATTTCTGGCAGAGACATATTATCATTGCACTAAAAATGCTGTTTGAGCTTAGATCATATATCATTTTTAAACATTTTTGCCAATAAAGATGCTGCCAAGCAGATGAGAATCTGAATGAAAAATAATAAAACGTACATTATGAGTTGAAAAGCAAAATGTTGAAACTTTGTCTTCCAATATTTTATCCTATGTATTTTTTTTTTTTTTTTCAGTTTGTTTTTAATTATCTTGCCATATTATAATATGGTAATAAGGTAGATCCAGTTTTAACATAGACTATATATTTTACAATATAGTGCAAGTGTCTTATTAAATCTGCATTAAAATGCAGAAAAAAAACACATTTTTTTTTAATAGATAAGTGACTATTGAAAAAACAGCAGAATGAAGCAAAACATAGTAAATTGCAAGATTATTGAGACTATGGCATACCCAAAAAAACGTCAACAGAGGAAGGAACTATAGCCGCTCCTAAATTTTCACTCTTCCTGAACAGTAAGGCCCTCATAACTTAGTTCATTATAATTCAGATAATGGGTCCGTTAAATCACTATGCTAGGTACATTTCTGAACAAAACTAAATGGCGTACTGTCATTTAATATGGTTATTGCTGTAACTTCATAATTAATGTATAAGACGTGTATATTTTTTACTGCTTAACAGAATTTATATTTAATGTAAAATTTTATATTTTCTTATGTATTTAAACCAGAACACCAGATGGTCTGCATTACTTCTCAGCACCAAGCACAGTTGGAGCATAATATTAATTACATTTCTTTGTTATCCCATAAGTTGCAAGGTGCATGAATGCAGATCAAATAAATGTTCTTTAACTATTATCATTTTGCTTTTCACAATAGGATAAACAGTCCAGGTGCAAAGTTGTCTCCACCCTTTACGGCAGATGGCACATCCTATGAAATAAGTTAATCTCCACAACTCAAATTATCCTGCAGTGTAATTCTACACTATGCAATTCCAAGAACAGGGTGTACAGCCCAAGATTTATTTTCTTTCAATTTAAAGGGACATTCTAGCATGAAAGTAACAATACCCATGTTTCACCAAGTGTATAACCCCTGCAAAGGATTCCAACATTTTTTTTAAAGTAATAGACCCAGGATTTGATTTGAGAAAGACATAGCCAATGTGCCAATAAGGAGCAGCATATGTGCATATCCACAAATCCCTGGCCTGTCCTGATCAGGTGATTGCTAATTGTATGACTATGGGCCTGCGAGAAATCATGCAATATATTTTTTGAGCATTAACATCTCTCAAGATAAAATGTACCTTTCTAAATTTCTCTGAGGAACCTCACAGTACTTACAAGACTTTTTTGATAATGTCACCAGAGTCGTAAGCTATAGATTGTTGGGCCCTATAGCTATGTGTTTACACCAGAATGTCCCTTTAAGAATTTCAACATTAACACTCTTAGGGGGAAAAAACACAACAAAGCAGGACAAATTTTAATTAAAGACTGACTGAAATAGGTTCTTTAAAATAACAATTTTATCATTTTTCTAACAGAAGTATGTAGAAATTTAACGGAATATGAAAGCAAAATTTACATTTTCATGGTGCAGACATAGCATGCAATTGTAAAAGACTTTTCAATTGACTTCAGTTATACTTTAGTTCATTGTGTTCTGCTATCTCACAGTAGTGCATTGATTCTCTGAATGTGACTTTAAAGGGACAGTTCACCCAAAAACTTTTTCCCCTTTAAATTATTCCCAATGATCCTTTTTACCTGCTAAAGTGTATTAAATTGGTTGCAAGTAGCTCCTTTACTCATATTTCAGCATTTGAAATAGCTGATTTAGCTTGTGGTTTCCCAACCTATACTGAAAGTTTTGATACTGGCGTATACGCTATTGACAAGCCTAAGTAAACACAGCCAGCAGAAGAGATTACACCCTCAGTGGGGGGCATGATAGTTAAGTAATAAAATGATAATTTTCCATTGTTCTCTCTATGTATTGAGCTTTGGTGTTCCAGACAAATATAAGATAAGGAAGCAAGTCTGTGTACATGAAAGTGATAACATAATGAGATCTGATATTACCTGAAGCTCAACCCATTGTAATAGGCTGTGGTTTCAAAGCACAAAACCAGCTACTTCAGATACACAAATAAACCCGAAAATGCAATTTCTCAAATATTTTATACTCTGCAGTTGGTATAACAAATCATTTAAAATACATTTATGGAAAAACAATTTTACAGTGTACTGTCCCTTTAAATATGTGTTGAAATAATTTGTAGTGGTTAAACAGGGTTATATGCAAACAACAATGCAACATTTTAGGGCTATTATAATATAAAAATTAGGTGCTATAATTAGTTAGATCATGTAATTTTAAGCCTAGCGAACCTGCACTACTATACAGATTAGCAGCGCTTTATTGGTCCTAAGCGGTACTTCTACCTTGTATTTAACCCCTTTGCAGATCTTGAACACATAATAATGCAGGGCTGCTTGGCCTAAAATTAGAGCATGTCATTTTCGGCTATTGTGGCCCTTTAACAAAAAAAAAATCACATTTGTAAATTTTTATGAAAATATGCCTAATATTAATCACATCAGCAGACTTTAGGTGAAGGTTAAATTAAGTAACATATTGCACATATTTTAACTGTTTTTCAATTACTTGTGCAAAAGAAGACACTGGGGCCACTTGAGTTTGGGCAATACATGAGGGATATCACATGACAAACCAGATTGAGATTCACAAGACCTGACAAGTCCTGATTGCCTGTGAGACAGCACTGGTTTAGACAGGCAATAGTATGCACTTCTTGCACTTGTGCTCTTGAACAAGTAGCTTCATCATCAGATGGGCATTATCTGGGTGGAGTATAAAAATACTTAATCAGCTGCTAGATATTTTAACTTGTCAGCTTTCCTTAATAACATGTTCTTATCAACCCTATATTTTCAGTTCTTGTCAAAGTACAGTGTAATGTAAATCTGCCTGTCTGTTACTCATTATATTTTCTAACCACTAATGATATATATTATAAATGTGATACTGAAAAAAAGAAAGTAACGAAAACAATAGGGGCCCAATCCTCTAAAACTCTCTAGTCTGGTGAGGTTCTATTAGATGCTTTCTATTACAAAGTCCTTCAGGAATTATTTTACCTTGGGAACCGTATATCTCATTAAAGGGAGTTTATTAATATTCTTTAGGTAAATGAGAGACACTTTCTGTACAATAGAGTGCTCAGTAAAATAAGCTTTCATTTTCTCTTCCTGCTGGTGAGTTTTCGAGAATCGGGCCCTATTATTTAGCCTATAAAGGGCTAGATTACAAGTGGAGCATTACTATATAAGTTGAAAGTGAAAAGTTTTTGCATGAGTGCTAACCCAACATGCGCAAAAAGCTGTACTTCGAGTATATCACAACCACGTTAACATATTCCCCCATAGACTTCAATGGAGTGAGAAAAGTAGGAAAAAAATATCCTACTCACGTGCAAACCCAATCATGTTTAACCAAGTGCGCTATCCCGACAGGAAATATTAATATTTCACATTCTAATGTTCTTCACATAGCAGAATATGATCTATTTATTCTTAAAAACATATTTCTATGTATATATATATATATATATATATATATTTGTAAAATATATATCTATACCTATATATCTATATTATTATATATAGGTATAGATATATACAGATATATTAAAATACTTTGAACATATGTGAAGAACATTGAAATGTGTAATATTTACAGTAAATAAATAAACACTTTATTAAATATGAATATTGCATAAATATGTTTTGTTTTTTTCTAACACCTGAGACCTCATATCTTTGAGACCTTATAGCTTTTTACTGCAATTTGTAAAATATTTTGTTATTCGATAGTGTTATTATGAGTGTAACTGTACTTTTAAATATAATTTTGATGTGTTTTGTGCAACTTTTTAGTTGAGCATAACTGGTAACCAGAGCTTTGAAGTCGCACTATCCTGAGGTGCGTTAAATTCAATTGCGCTTAAGTGAATGCATTTACTTTCAAATTGTAATACACGCACTTCTTCCAATGCACGCAAAAAGCCGCCATAACTCCACTTGTAATCTAGCCCAGATACATAGAAAGACAACATTGCACAAAGTGAAATGATCACGTGACATTCTCACAAGACAAATTCTTTCAGAATACTGAACCTGCAACAATACTTTTAATAGGTTTGCAAATTGCTAGTCAGCAGTGCAATTTCATAGTGTTTATGCAGGAAAAGGTAACCAGCAGGTATTAGGTTAAGCTGAGAACCACAAACGTATCCCATGGACAGGGTGCTGCTGCTACTTGACCTACAGCACAAGGGTGTTCTCATGTCTACTAATCTGTACGCACCCACACTGCCTATCACTCACTATCTGTCTCCAGCTCTCTCAGAATATTCTTTTTAAGTCGTTCGATTTGCCATGCTCTTTTGTCTGTGCTATACTGAATCAGTGACTGTGAAACACAGGAAGTGGGAGATGTTATTTCCTAATGTCGCTGAGCTGACACTAAGGGCTATATTTATTAACGCTGAGGCATACAGGGGCGCGAATACGCGCCCCTGTACACCTCAGCTCGCCTGAGGCAGGGCAAAATTACCCTCAGGTATTCGCCATTGCACACGAGCGCAATTTTGTGCTCACGTGCAATCCCGCCCCCTTCCCGCTCACAGCCAATCACGCGTGGGCAGGAGCTGTCAATCTCCTCGGTCGGACTCGACCGAGGAGATTGAATTTTGCCACAATAGAGGTGGTGAAGATTTTAGGGAACCAACAGTCTGGTGACCGCTGCTTGATAAATCACGGCGAGCAAGTTCTTGTGAGAACTTGCAGCCGTAGAGGCTTGATAAATCGAGCCCTAAGGCCCAGTCCTTACTGGCACCCTAGTGTTGGCTCTTGAGCATATGCGCTTTCTGATGGCATTTGCATAGTGCTCCAGTCGTGTTTTTGTAACAAGCCTGCCAGTGTATAAAAAGAAAGCGATCCAAATGCCTTTAGCCAGAGCAGATGCAAAAGAGATTGTTTGGATACAGCATTTGCTATATAAAATAATACATTATGTTCTCTTGTTTTGTCTGCTTCCCCTAATTGGGTCTTTCTGCAACTGAGTATTACCAGTGCAAGCAAATTTGCACTGATATTTCGAGTTAGATGCAATGCAAACTTGACCTTATAATGGCTGCAAACTTGTAATGGCTGGTTATTTATTGCACGCCCGCAAAAAGGCGAATTTACAATCCAGCCTAATATCAGCTGGCCATTCCTTCAGCAACTACTGCCCATAACTTTTTATATTTCCCCCTAGCTTTTCCCTAACTACAGCAGCTTGGGTTAGTATGCTGCTGTTTCCATGCGAGCCTTCAGGACTTAAGTCTTGAGTCTTAAGACCGCTGCTCCTTAACTCATCCACTACCTCTGAGGAGGCGGACAGCAATCATCCCGATTGGATACGATCAGGATGATTGACACCCCTTGCTAGCGGCCGATTGGCCGTTAATGTGCAGGGGGCTGTATTGCCAAGCATTTCACAAGAAATGCTTGTGCAAAGATAAATGCAGACAGCTTATGTTGTCGGCATTTATTGATGTGGGGCGGACATTATCCGCTACAGCGGATCATGTTCGCCCGCTCATTAATAAATTGACCCCCTAGAATGAAATCACAGCCATTTTCTGAACATACATATTATAAGGTTGATTTGCTCTTCCGCTTAATGTTTTGTAAAATATATTTTAATAATGAATAATGTGGGCATGTAGGGAGAAGATAAAAGTGACCACAGTGATTCCTGGAACACATGCAGGATTACTAGAAGACAATCATTTCTAAGCAAATAAATATAGTCAATAAGGTAATTAACAAGCATGGATTTGAATTTACCTCATTGTCAATAATTATTTTCTTGTGATACTGTTTTATGGGCCCAAAATATTTGTCTTAGGTGAGCCAGGACATTTTGCTAATACTGAATAGCAACGTAAAGTGCACCTCTTATATGGTGTTTTGTGTACATAGACAGTCACAGCATTGGTTTACCTTATAGTTTACATGAGATTGAATTCAGTTAAATGCAAATATGTGTGTGTAGTTAGTAGCAATACAAGCCAGCTAAAATCAGGAAATAAGTGTTATATTTAAATGTTGTACCACAGTACTGGGTACTGGGAAATCTGGTACACTTCAACCCCAAAAGCTAACTCATATTTGCCTTACATATTTTTTACCACTGGAGGACAGAGGGTCGTGCACCTTTACTAGACAATCAGGGATAACTGATTTAAAAGTAATACATCAAATATTCAAAAGAGCATAGGAGTGAGATGGCAACACCTGAGGTTTGCTTTCTCATGGATGAGACACTATAAAAAGTGTGTTTGTTTATATTTAAACGGTAGACTAAATGTTCCCATTAATATTAATCCCCCTTTTCAAGCATTTTCAAAATGTTACCATTCACAAACTGAATGTGAATTATTAGATATTGAATGTAACATTATTATATTCAAATGCCAATTTCTATAGGCTTAATCAAAGTCTATGGAAATTAAATTTCATATGTTAACATTCAATATTTCTGTAGGCTGATAGTCTATGGGAATCAACATTCAAATATTAAAGGGTCATTTTAAAAAAATGTCCATTGTAAACATAGCTAAACAGGGCTTGACACACACACACACACATATATATATATATATATATATATATATATATATATATATATATGCATAACTCCCAACATTTTAATTTTTCTTGGGAGTACAGGAGTTGGTCATCCAATTGGTCCAGGAGCATTGTAGGGGCTGTACTGAGAGCATGAAATAAGTAGCTAAAGCAAAGGACAGATTAGTGATTTTACCCATGATCTGCAGACTGACAGATAACTGGATGTAGAGGAAGAATAGCAGTTGGCCTGGCTTCTGCAGAGTTGATGCTTAGTGGAAGTGAGGTATGGCAGTGCTGCACAAAGGGGAGAAGTGTCAGACCTCTCCCATTACAATCAGTAAAGCAGGGTTTTTCCCGAGTGCCAGGGACCGTATTATAGGTGCTACTGCTTTATTGAATCATGAGCTAAATTACCAATTGACACCCCAACATTGTAGCTGCTGAGCAAAAACAGCCTCTGTTTGGTGGCTTCACGCATGTACCACTTCTAATTATTGTTGCTCTGAGCAAGACAGCTATGTGTTTAACCCCTTTTGTGGGTGTTAAGCACATAGTTTGCAAAGGACACTAGTGTTAACATAAAAAGCTGTTACTACTTATATTTTTGTTATCACAACATTGCATATTACATTTGATGTCACCATTCTCATGGATAATTTCATTTTGCATGTGGCTTTGTTATCCTGTTTTAATACCAGCCAAAAAAATAGCTTCTTATAACATTTGAATATAGTGTTTGATTACTACTTCAAAATCTTGATTTCCATATAGACTTACATTCAAGTGTATGGGAACCAACAATGAAATATAAACATTCAAAGGTTGCATTTAATATTTAAATGTTACATTGGATATTTCTAGATATTCACATTGAATTCTATATGTAATCAACATTTCAGTGTTATAGTTGATCTCCAAATAGCATTCAAAACAAAGGGAAAGTTCACATTCATTCATCAATTACAGTCAACATTTGTTTTATTATTATCATTTCTTACTTAGGACCACTCAATGCAGTAGAATAGCATAATTAACAAGTTCATAATAAAAATACAACAATTTAACACCTACTCTGAATTTCAAATAAGCAGTAGATTTTTTTTCTGACAAATTTATTTTTTCTCCCATTTTACGCCCCCCTGTATCATGTGACAGACATCAGCCAATCACAGACTAGTATACATATACCCTGTGACCTTGTGCACATGTTCAG